>NC_135498.1:8663585-8698585 GCF_052857255.1 Amblyomma americanum
TAATAATAACTTGCGCTGATGTTGGTAAAACTACTACCTAAATATTTATATTTTTCAATGTCTTATATATTTTGTCGGTAAGAAGCAGATAAGAAAATATACTTCGTTCCTTCTTCCCTGTTACTCGCTCCAAGGCTGTTGTGTCTACAACCATCCCCATACTCCAAAGTTTACACCAATCAGCAGAGACCATAACTATTTTTGTAAACAGTCGTAATCTTTTCGACAAGCTATTTACCCAAAAATGATCCAGTTATCCGTGCCGTAGTTTTTTGTTTTTTGTTGAAACATGTCATGGTTGTCTTAGATTTCATTCCACACTCTGTAGTCCACCATGCCGACTGGCAGATCGCTGGTGCAGCGGAGGCGTGGCAGTGCTCAGTGAGTCAGAAGAAATGAGTATAGAATGGTATTAAAAAAATATCGCTATATTAACCCATCTCAAAAAACCAAGAAGCCTGCTTCACCGCACGGCAATAACGCGCGCAGCAAAGAGCGATTCAAGGAGAAATTGCCACTATGCGCACAACAAGGGTGGCTGCTCGACGCGTCAACGCTCCCTCGTGTTCCTCGGCTCTGCAGTAGAGTTCAGTCGGGAGCGGTCTGCTGCACCGCCGCTATACCCGCGAATGCGTGCGGCGCGCAAAGCCGCGCGGACAGCCAGCCACGCAGGCAGGCAGGCAGGCGGCGGCGACTTTGGAACAACGCCTAATGGCCGCGACCCACGCTAGCGCCATTGTTTATTAACGGTGAACATCTGCCGGCGGGACCGGTCGCCCACACACTCACTCTCGCTCTTTCTCCGAGCTCAAAGCGTCGTGCCTTGGTGTGCGCTTTTTCTCTTTTCTTTTTCTTGTGCCCGCGTCGCCGCCGACACCAGAAATGGGAGGAAAGTTGAGTGCGAGAGAAGGAGACGCAAGGATTCCCCTCCCTGGCGTCGTCGTCATCGCCGCCGCGACCGAGCACTCTCGCATCAAGCGTTATTTCGCTGCTGCCGGCGCGATTGCGAGTGGACGGCGGGCGTGGTGTCGTTGGTGAGAGCGCCCATATAATGGAGTCCCGTGCACGGAAAGGGTGCGTGCGAGCTTCGGGCCTCGCGCAGCGAATCTCGACGGCTCCCGCTGCCACCACCGCCTTTTGTTTTCCTCCTTGAAAACTGCTCGTGAGATTTGCTTTAGTTTACATGGAACGCTCCCTATGTACAAGACTGCACGGTTGGGGCGTGGTCGTGCCTCCAGGCGCGTCTTTTATTGCACGAATGAACGCAGAAAGTGTGCACTTCCACCTTCCTTACTTGCACCTTGGCCAACGACAATACGAAAAGACACCTAACGCACGTGCAATTTGAAGGATATCGAGATATTCGTCTGGGTGCTATGCCGAAATGGTTCAGTGAAATATGATTGCTCTCCTCTGCCTGAAACGCCCAACTCGTACACGTATATTTTTGACCGCGCTTACGAAAGTCTCCGGAAGTGTCTTTTCGCGCATCTCGTAGGTTCTTCGAATTCGTCTTTCTGCGGCTTACTTCGGGTCATGGCTAGCTCAGTAAAGAGAACCAGCGTAGGGTGCGCCCTTGTATCATATACGGCATCGAAGCAATGCGGGCATTGAGGTAACACGTAGGCATCGAGACATCCGTGATCCACGTTCCCTAAAGCACAGCCAAACGGCTACAGTGGATTGCTAAAAGGCTGCCAAGCCTTCGTAGTTTTAAGCACAATCCATGCCGATCCGGGGCTCGATAGCGGGACTTCTGTAACCTCTTCAAGAGCGCGGAAGTTAGTAGACGCATCAGTGCAGTTGATCGGGGCCCGTTTGAAAGGAGGAGCGGCGCGCTGGCAGCCAGGGTTCCGAGAACGGGGCCGACTAAGTCCGTCGAGATTAGCGTGTCGTCTCGTGGTGTCACTTGCGGTTTTAACAGCTCGCACGCTCTCTCGCTCCCCTCCTCGTCTCGGCCGCGGCCAAGACTCCATCGACGTTTCCCCGAGAGGACTCGCCCTTCCACGGATTAACGCGGGGTCTGGCGACGGAGGCTGTGCTGGGCTCTGCACTGTACAGACATGTGCAGGAAGGCGATGGGCGCGTGGCGCTGACGGTGGCGCACTGCGCGTCATAGAAGGGGGCAGTTGTTTCATATCTTTAGACCACGCTTACGCCGAAGTGGAATGATACACACGCGAGCTTATTGGACATTTTTAATAGGACCCTGTTTCTTTCGAGCAGAAAACTGGTTTTGGGGGGCAAGAACATCATAAAAAAATGTAAGAAGCCGCGTTGTTCGTGGCAAAGTGTATTTATCTCTGGTCGTGTTTTATTATGGTTGTCCTTCTCTGCTACTCTTCCTTATTTACGGCAGCTACTCTTTACGTAACTTATCCCATCGTCCCATATTGTCTCCGTCCTGCCTTTCTCAGCTGCGGGATAGTTGAACGCGCACAGCTCACGAGGCAGCCAAGGTAGCCTACGGTATCTAAGGCCATTTCTCTTACTTTTACTTGTGATAAAAGTACTACTACTACTACTACTGCTGCTGCTACTACTACTACTGCTACTACTACTACTACTACTACTACTACTACTACTACTACTACTACTACTACTACTACTACTACTACTACTACTGCTGCTGCTGCTGCTGCTGCTTCCGTGTGAGTCGCGTAGTGTGTCACGATGCTGCCATTCGAGCTCGTTCAGTTATTTCTTGATTGCGAGAACATGTTCTTAGTGCGCGTAACGCCGCCCTCAGGCTGGCTCTGGTGCCTACGCGTGTGAGTGTGCGGGGGGGGGGGGGGGGGGGGGCACTTGTGTATCCGTGCCCGGCTCGTGCCGCACTTCATCGCGGGCCCAGCGACCGCACCGCTCTCTCTCTCTCTCCCCGAGCCCCGCATGCAGCGCACATAGACACACACACGCGGCGAGCACGCGCTCTGCCGTTGCCGGTGGCCGCCGCTGGGGCGGCTTCGCTCACGAGCCCGGAAGCGGCCGTCGCCGCAGCCAAGGTCGAATCGCTTCGGGAAGCGCCCCGCTGGTCGCCGGGCGCCGCGCGCGCAAATAATGCGCCGCTGGCCCGCGAGCGGCGACGGAATGCCTACGTCGCATGAACAGCGGCGAAGCACGCGACGCGGCTGCGCCTCTTCCTGGCCGCGCTGCTCGCGCACAAGGCTCGTGCTTTGTTTCCTTGCCTGTGCGCGAGTTCTCGCTGCCCCCGTCACGGGGTGCGTGCTGCAGAGCGAGCGCGCCTTTTTTTTGTTTTAATAGTGTTTCGTCTGGCCTGCGCTCTGCTGCCCTTGTTGTGTCAGCAACGAGCTCAAAGCACTACCTTAGTGACGTATACTCATTCGAAAACTGTGCGTCTGTCTGCAGTAATTTCCGGTATGCAATCTGCACCCGATATATAGATTGTCCTCAAATGGTACGAAGGTCGCACCTGGTGCCTCCAACTCCATTGGGCATTTCATGCTGTATTTGGTGATATTGAAAAAGAAAATGTCTGGTCCGCATGGACAGGTATTTTGCAAAGTACCGAATTGTAACCTTTAAGCATTTATAGCCCTTGGGCTGTATACCGGAATTTACGGTACGTTACCAACGCAGTTACGACGCTCGGTGATCGTACAGTCCTCGACACACTTGTATAGTACCCTTGCGCTATTTACGAGTGGCCGGGTAGTGTAAAAAAATAATACTTAGCCTGCGTTTTTACCATGCATCGTGGCTAGCTTTTCATGGCTCGAAATGATCGGCAAATTTGCGGAAGCAGCGTCAAAAGTCGTCAGTGGGTCCCGTAGAGAGCCGTTTAAATGCTCCAAGCAAGGCTGCGAATGTACAAGGTATTGTTTGATTTTGCATTTTGAGCGAACCTTTGCAATTTACAGAAACATGGGGGTTAAAGATGCTTTCTTCTGTTGGTGGCGTTGTTATGCCTTCCCCGCGCATAATATACATACGTCGTAATCAGTGACTCAGTGACGTCACTCTTGGCCAGTCATTGTGGTCTAGTTCTGCAAGCTGTTCAGTGAGAAGAATGCTGAGCTCTGACAACGTTTCATATGATATAGGGTCACGTGATCCACTGGGGCCTGAGCCCAACGGGCCGCGAATGAAGAGCGTTGAGGAGAGGGATCAAGTTTATGTTACCACTTCGTCCTCCTCATATTCGTGCCTCTTTGAAACATTTTGTGTCCTAATAGTGTGCACTACTCATCACTTTGTTTTCATTGTCTATTCCCTTCCAGATTGACCCCAAGATTGCCTTCCCAAAGAGAGCACACCCAAAGGTAAATGCTGGCTTTACTCCTCCTGGTGCAGGCTAGCTGTTAATACTCGAGCTACAAAACATTTGTGTGAACCAGACAACCACGAAATCACGCTCGCAGCACAGGAAACTTCCTCTATGCAGTTCGCTTTGCTTACTGCCGCCGGTAACTGATAACGGTTCCATGAGAGGTGATTTGACAACTCGAGGCTTAAGCTAAACCTGCGTTCTGAACACACGCTTGCCGCTTGCTTGAAGTTGCCCTTTGTCGCGTGCTATTTATTAATTGCAACGAGTAGCTCCAAGGAAAGCAGCCACTGGAAGGAGCATTCGAACAATAATAGTACTATTGCTGCAGAACAAAAGGGGAATGGTGCGAAGTGATGCGTCCATTTGTTCCTTGTAGAATATAAACGCCGCTGGTACATCACTTTTATTCTATGCTGCAATGTAGCTGGGATCCACTTTGTAGCCCATATGGATAAACTGAAGCAATATTAATTGCGGTCATTTTGCGCGGTTAAGATTATCTTTCCGGTTTGTTTATGAGACAAATAGCTAAAATATGTTTATAAAAAATGGAGCCGTTCAGGATTATGAAAGTTTTCAGTTATTGAGGGCGTGAGAAGGGCGCGAGAGAGAGAGAGGGGGGGGGGGGGGTCAGCCTGAGGGACCGTTATATGGCCCGCCATTTTGCAGTTGGTGATGGGAAGAGAGGAATAAAAAGGGTTATGACGGGTGGCGATCTGTGACGGATGACAAGCGCATCAGAAGCACGTCTGATCGCAACCGCGGTGGGAAACCTAAAAGGCTCTCCTTTTTTTTTTATAACGACAGGGTTACTTGAGCTGAGGATCAGATTACGAAAAAAAAGAAACCAAATTCAGAACAATTTGAGCGAAGTTGGACACGTCTGCGACATAAATGTTTAACTTGAAAAATCCCCCACCTTGCGGCGCACATTCGTTGGGAGTTCTGGGAGCGCTCCGTACCTGACGCATGCGCTGTCGTTATCAGAGTGACCGACCGGCCACAATTCCTTGGACATTTGACACTTCGTTTGCTTGAAAGAGTCCTGTACTTAGAGAGGGAAACTCTGAAGATAACGAGACCTCTGCGGCAGTTAGGATATTTGATTTTCTCTTGAGTCTGTACACATTCTCAAAAGTTTTAACCCATCTCGAGTGGTTCAAAAGATCGCAGTTTTAGCGTTATGATTGATACACTTATAGCTAGAATATTTTCTGGTGGATTCGGCGACCACCTCAGTTTCATTACCTTTGTCAGCAAGTGTATCAGTGGCTCCAAAACTCATTTCACGTTTGATGAAACACCCTGTATAAGTGGCTGACTATAAACGGAAAGAAAAGTGTGCTGCACAAATGAATAGCATACTCTTTACATAAGTCCAGAAACGATTATATTCGCTTTGTCCTGCTGTGAGCAGTCAGATGTGGGCCATTGTCGCAGTTTTACGTTAAAATGCTGAAGCTTTGTCCTTTGTTCGCAGTGCATAATTCAGAAATCAGCGTCTCGGTGCCGGTGCTTTTTACTCGTAGCGTTCCTTAGTATGAGGCCTCTGCTTCGCGCATATTTTACAAATATAAACTCTAATGAGTGCGATCAAATTTGTTTTAAAATGTGTATATCTGTTATCAGCAATAATAACCTCAACCAGCTGCTGGTAGAGCCCTCACTGTGTCCCTTTGTATGGGGAAAATTGGCATACATACTCTAACTAGCAAACTGGATTTCTTCATGGAATTTTAGCGCGATAGGGTTGGTAACACTACTGCAACGCTGCGTAGTATCGAGTTATGTTTTTAGTCTCAAAGAGATAAAAAGCGGGCCGTTTCTTTTAACGAAAAGGTTGCCGAAAAGAGCGGAATGTCGGAATGTTTTCAATAAAAATGAATGCCTTAGAGCTCATGTTTTTTTTCGAGTTGTGAAACTCCTACCTTTCTTTATTGCTTGCTATTTTTTTGCGAAGTGTGTTTTTTATACACATCAGTTTTGAGTACTAAACACACGTGGCATTGCGGCTCAACATCCGAGGGTAGTTTTACAAGAATACAGTTCAGAGTCGCCAAGCGCGTTTCACTTTTCATTTATCAAACAAGCCTGTGCATATATAGCGTCATTCTTTGCAAGTGCTGATTCAGTTCTTTGTAAACATGAATGCGGCCAGTCGGTTTCCTTACGAGTCAGTCTTCATACCAAAATTTTATAAGCACGAGAAAATAATAAAAGCCCCAAAACAAAGGTACCATTCAAAGACCGTACTCTAGCATCAAGAACACGGGAACGTGGAAGAGAGACAAGCCATGCGTCAAAAAAGCTCGCTCAGAAGCACCAACGAAAGGAACAGCGTAAACACTGCATTCAGTATGCGTAACAGCGCGTACGTTACCGTGCGTGTGCGCACACAGACACACACACGCACACGCACGCACACGCGCACACACACAGACACACTCTTTCTCTCTCTCTCTCTCTTTCTCAGAAAATGCAATATTGGCGAGGCACATTCGCAAGGAAATGTCTGCGCCCAATTAGAAGCCCACCTGTTTGCTCAGCGCTCGTCTTCCTTATTCGCCGTGCAAACAGAAAAGTTATTCGTGGAGCTTGTTTTTTCTTTTCCGTTCTTGGTTCCGCTTTGCTGCGTAAAGGCTTGCCGCGCTATTCGCGTTAACGCTGGTGCTTGCGGGTGCCATCGTTGGCTTGTTTGCATCTTGCACACTTTGTACCTAATATTGCCTTTGAAAAATTGCCTCGTGAATGTCAGCTAGGCATCCATGCGGCCTCAGTCGTATCATCTTGGTTGGATACACATCGCATTTGTCTGAAAGAGAAGACGAGGAAACCGCAGGTAAAGAAAGAAAAAAAGTTTCATGCGGTATTGTTGTTATCCTTCCCTGCACTCTTTTTACTTATTTGTCTCAGACCGTCTTTTTGCTTCAGAATTATCTTTCATAACTGCTAATTGGACGTTTACTTACTCGATCGAGTCGGCAGAGCGGATGAGTTCGTGCGTTGTATGGACTGCCTTTGACTTTGCACTCCTATTTTTCGTCCCTTATTCGTACCGTGCGTATTTTCTTTTTTTTTGGCGTCTTTGTTTTGCACCTAGCGTCATGCCAAAGGAACTTGCCTTTTACAGCGAGAGCTGTTCCTGCTAGCCTTTCACCGCGGACACGCGCGTTGCACTGTATCACAGTCACGCCGCGCCTGGCCGGTAGGGGCGTTGCGCGCAACACTGTTAGCGGCGTGGTCGATGGGTGGCGCTGCTGCGCTTGCGCCCTAGTCGGAATGGGTCGAAGCGGTCACTTCGAGGTGGTGCGTAGCAGGCGTCGGATGTGGATGAGTCTCGGTTTGGGGAGGACAGCTTTAGCGGTGGCTTTTGTACTGCGCGGTAGGCTTGGGGGCGACGCACTAACGCTCAGATATTCCTGTGACACGCGCGTGGTAATTACGGATCGGTCGGTGATGGAGTTTCGATAGTATCGGGTTATATGGCACTGGCGCTATGTTACAGGCATTAATGTACGCACGTGCGTACAATACGTAGCTGCGCCACCAGAGGTTTGAACAGGATGACTCGAAGCAGTTTGGTGACGATGACGCTTGGCAATGCAGACATATTTGACAGTCTCGCGTAGATGGCACTGGGTCTGTGATTATGCACAAATGAGTGGCAACTCGGGTAAAACGTCGTTGTGACGTCAGTTGAAAATATTTAAGGGTTGGATGTGGCCACGTAATGCGTGTGATACATCGCTTTAAGGTAGCAGCATCAGGCGGAACCTCAAAATGCTCAGTGTCGCGAATACATCACATGCGTAACATGCTACAAAGTTCCCGCCGAGTGTCACGATATACTCAGCTTAGTGTAAACAATACTAGTTATAATTTTTTCTTTCTCTTTACTTTCAAAGCTTGCTTGCTAGGTGATTAAGAAATCGAGGTTTATATACGCTTGCAGCCTTTTGATCTGAGCAGTGTGACTTTCTTTCTTTCTTTGCTTGTGCTCCAAAGCCTCACACTCGTTCCTATTACATAAGCGTTTGGCTCTCATACTTCACTATGCGCTTAAAAGCAAGTCGCCGGGCGGCCCGAGTTGCAATTGATTTACGGAAAGAATCGTGTTTGCTTCACCTCTAAAATAGCATCGAAATGAAGTTCACACCTCGAACAGCGAAGGTAAAATGAAATGTTGATGCAGAAGTTTAGTTTGCCATTGGAATTAGCCGCAGGTATGAAATTCGAAAATGCAAGCGCGAACTGGGATGGTATCACTGCAACGTCTCCCAAACTCCTGGTGGACACTGGCGCCATTTGCGTCTTATATCTTTTCTATCTGGTTCTTTATTTTGTAGTTAATTACAGGATTACAAAGGAATACAAAACGTTGCCGAGAATGAGAACGTTGGACATGTCTTAAGTCGCGCTAAAATAGCCAGAAACCAAAGCAGAATATAAAAAAATTAAATTGTGTTGGCATGCAACTCGCACATTTTTCCCACTTCAGCTATTCTCTGCGGCACTAGCAGTGCGGCCAAACTGCAGAAAATCATCTGTCGTGAGATGAGACGACACTTGAGTGCATCCGAACAGCGATTAGAAATGACCCTGTGATGTGCATGTCATAATCAACTCGTCGTAGGTTCCCATAAATGTGGTTTCTTTAAAACAAACTATGCCGATTTTGATTCCCAAAAGAACAAATGAATCCTCACAGGACCAAAGCATCCTATGTTAGGTCCGACATTGCGCACAATACAGCGGAAGAAAAGACTATTGTATTTCTTATCTGAATAAACATCAATATGGGGACTAAAGTAAGCGGCGAGTGAAAATTTCGAATAAAAGTCATTACGCACTGAAAGTGAGAGAGAAATAGTTTCATGCGGCACGCATTAAAATGAAATATATAAATGATTTGCCACATTCCCGTCTTTGTTTTCTTCTCACTTTCTGAGCCAGTGGGGCTACTTGGGTGGCAGAGATACCATCTTGAGCATTACCGCTTTGAAACAAGCAAACAGTGAAAAAGTATGCGCGCCACCTTTTTTAGTGATGTTCTTCAAACATTAATATTATTTGTGTTAGTTTCTTTTGTTAACGTTTCTAGCGCTGGAACTTAACAACTGTTTTTCGACATGTTTTACTGTTTTCTCGCATTATGATATAAAGTGTGCATTATTTGCACCAACTTTTGTCCTCTGCTTTCCCCCCCCCCTCCCTCCCGGCTGGTCGAAGTAGTTTTATTGTTATTTTTATGTTAAAGCAAGCACTGAACAAGTTAAAAGCGGCGAGAATGGTTTGACTTTTTATCTTGTTCTATAGAAGAGGTTTTCATTGTCTAGCGTGATTATGCAGCTGGTGGTTTTCTTTTCTCACATTACATGTTTGGATTGTAAACTAATTTAGGTACAATATGCTTTGTACAAAGGTGCGGTTAGACTGATGTTTGGTCAGATATTCAACACATTCATCTTGATCAGGCGATCCTGTTTATTTTTTCGCTTTTTCGTTCAAGTGCGATTAGCTTTATTTACAGTGATGGAAAAAGAAAACGCACAGTTATCTTTACTAACATGCCCCCGTCCCTGTTGGTCGCACCGTCTTTATTACTTTTATCTTTACTAGCCTTAATAACATTACTTAGGCCCTATTTCCAGGCCAGAGTTAGCATTCAGAAAGGAGAGACGTTGGGTTGGGTTTGAGGGGGAAGCCGCTCGAATTTGGCACCGCATACATCCGAAACGTACTCAGCGGCGCTCTCCGCCATGCCTTTTCCACGGCCCTCGTATCGAGGCAGTGCGCTGCGTTTTCACGCTTCTCAAAGCTAACCTGTCGCGAAGTTTTTGGACGGAGCAAGCGGAACCAATCTTTCCGCGATTTTGGCTTCTCTACCCGTTGAGAGCGCGCTTGCGCGCATCAGTGCGCCATTTCTTTTGGAGCCAGGCTCTCCAGTTTCCGAGTCCCTCTATTTTTTCCACCGATTGACTCGCCATTCGCTCGCTCTCGTGTATTCTTTATTACGCTTTCGCTTTAATGTCGCTCTTTTGCCGGGGACGCAACTATCGGTTTGCCGTGTCTTGTAGTCGAATCAGTGCGAGGTTATTCTGCTCCGTGCTTTTGAATGGGCGCTCTCACCTTGGTTTCACTCGGTTCCTGCCATCAGCAGGCGCGCCCCTGTGTCACCGGCTAAGAAGAAATGGGAAAGGTGCGAATAGCTGGAAGGTTATTGCCATCAGTTCCGGAAGAAAGGGGAGGGATAAAGAGCGCTTCATCTTATACCTCATCAGGAAGTTTGAAACTTTGCAGCGCTCTTGCGCAAGGCGACAAGTATAGTGAGCTTGTGTTTGGCATCGAGGTGCATAGACTAGGGGCGAGTGGTGTAGGCGCCGACTTGCTGTCTTTGTCACCGAGTAACACCCAGCGATTAATCACTGGGTCGTTCAATGCGCTCCGTCGCGTTTGCGTGGCAGTTGCTCCAGAACCGGGCTCAAGTGGAGGCCTCCTAAACGGACAAGAAGGAATAAAAAATAAAGGAAGACAGAAAGGTACAAAGGATGTTGGGCGCAAAAAAAAAAGGGGGGGGGGGGGGGGGAGAGCTACTCGGAAGAGAACTGTGCGCGACGGCTTGCTTTTCCGCATCACTCGTCATTCTGCAGAGAAGCCAGCTTCGGGGTGGGGGAAGATTGGTGGCGGGCGGCCGAGAACGTGTTTTCTTTCAGGAACCTTCTTCGGTGCGGCCTGTGACGGTGTCCCTCATTTCGTTGTGCTGTGAAAACGCTGCTTCGCCTCTCTTCTGCCCCGTTCTTCCCACTGCCTTTCTCGCTCCCGTCATCCTTCTTCTGTCTTTCCCTCTTCTCTCTCTCTCTCTCGAAAGGCAGCCGTCGTTCGCCTCAGCGTGCCGTTAATTATGCGCGTTCATTGTGATTTATGACTGGGAGCGCCACCTAGGAGGTAATTACGTTTCTCTCGGAGCGTGTGCGACCGGCGCCGCCTTTTCTGCACGCACATTGTTTCTGCCCCCGGCACCTCCGCCGCTTTGAGGACTGGTTAGCCGCTCTTTTAATGATAACTGATGGCTGGCGCGCCGAGCTGAGAATGCGGCAAGGGCATTTAGGTTCACATACATGCTATTTTTATTTCGTATCGCTCACGACTCAAGCCTGGAAAATTTCGTGCCAATTAATGTTTTCTTTTTCTTTGTTATCGCTTTAGAATTGTCAGGCGGGCTTCGCGAGCCGCGTGGCTGACAATCTACTTTCGTTGTAAAAAGAGCAAAATTTTCGTCCTTGGAACATTTGAAACTCGGTAGCTTACTCTAGCTTTATTTTATGTTGTTTTTGCACCGAAAACACCGCGGCGCTAACAAATAACCACCGGCGCTTTCCTGAATTGCTCACAACTTAATTTTACGAAATGCCGTCTTCATCATATATTGCTGGATCAGAAAATTTCACGACTGCACAAAATTGAAATAGTGACCGCGTAGAAAAGCAGTGGTTGTGTAACGCGCTCTTTGTTTTTGCAATTTCACTAGCATTGCAAATAAACAAAAGCAGAACAAAGCACCGAAATCGAGAAAGGTACTGATGCTGTGTGTGTCCTCTTGTATCTTAGTCCTCGTCTTTTCCACTGTTTTAAGATAGGAACGCGCAACTAGCGCACACTCCTACCCTTGTAGGCGTGTACCGCCTGCTGCATCCGCTGCGAGATGATCGGTATGCGCCGTGGGCTCGGAGACCTCAGAAAGGCGGTAATTTAGTTACAAAGTCGAAACATTAAGAACGGTTGCGTTTGTGCGTTGCTTCCAAAATTATTGGCAAAGAGACTGCTGTTTCGAAGGCGATCATAATTCTGCGTTGCTTTTGACAGAACACAGTTTCAGTTTGACCTCATTTCTTTGCACACGACCCAAGAACAAGAACGGATGTTTGTGGCAGTGGGAAATGCAAAATATTTATGTCATGACGGCTTTGATCCCTAGCGCTGTAACCGGTAGGTCAGTCTGTGTAGCTTTGTTTTCGATTGTGAATCACTTTGCGTGACAAAACAGAAAACGAAGACTTCGTCTTTTGGTTCGATCGCGCTATATATCCGTTGTGCTCATTTCTGTGGAGCACAACCGTGACGCGTGTTGAAAACACAGTGAAGTATTTCTTTTGTAGAAGACGTAAACAAGGCAGTAAAGTCTATCGCAGAAAGTTCATAAAACGACACCTGGAAGGCGGGCAAAATATAAAGGATTTGTCTCATTTAACGTTTACGCTGCAATAGCCGCGTTTACATGAATGCGACAAAAGTCGACTTCAATGCACATTTTGAGTGAAAGAACAGGTTTCGAGAAGGAAATGCATGACTGGTACTCTGCTCTCTCCCTCGACGTTTTTGCACTTTGACTCAAAAAGTGGACTAGACTCGACTTCTATCGCATTCATGTAAAATCGACTCGTGATAATGAGAGGCACGTGGATTAGAGCAGTCATGCGACAGAGAGAAATTGCCTGAGGCTGGTGCCTTCCCGCCAGGCTCTTCGCTGAGCGCTGCGTCAGCCGCCAGGGTCCGCTCAGCACGTGCGGCATAAGGGTGCCGATCACGACACTTTCCGAACACAGTTGTTAACGTCGTCTGCGGGCGGGGCCTGCTGAATAGCGATTAGGGCTGTGCGCGGTCAGAGCTATAGAGGGTCCATGTTTGTGTGTCGGCGCACCAGGACGACGCGAGTGGGCAGGCAGGGGTCTGCACAGACGGAAGTGTGGAGGAAGGTGAAAAAGACGGAGGGTGAACGATAAGGGGACAGTAATATGCACAGGGTGGCGCCTGGCCGCAGCAGGTACATACGGCCGCAAGGTCCTCGTGAATTAATGTAGATCCAGCTTGTGACAGGCCACTTGGCATGACCCTCATAGCGTACGGTTGGCTTTTGAAGTGCCAGTTACTTCGATTGAACCACTTAGCTTATTGATCGACCGATTTACGACACTGCGTGCCACCTAAATCATGTCGATGTCGTGCTTTGCATCACCTAAGCCGCGTATACAAGATTTGTTTTTCGAAACAAATATTATAAACCGTTATCGAGGCGTAGACTTGCGAATTTCGCTTCACTTTGCCCTTTAATTATTTTACCGTGTTTTTACTTTACCGTGTTTGCATGCCAAGACGATATTTTGCCTGGTTTCAAAACCAAAAGAGACAGGTTATGCCTAGTCGCTCTTAATTTTTCTTCTATAAGATGTCACGATTAATTGGTTGATTAATTCGCTTGATTCTGTTTTTTTCTTTTATTGCTTCTTCATCTCCTTGCATGCTCAGGTCTCCGTGCTTTGTGTTTCCAATGTCTCTTTACTCATTTTGCCTAGAAGTTTTTGTTTGTATAATATCATTTCTATAATTTTTAGGCAGTCTGTGGACTGGGTATAGAAATTTGTGCGAGATGATATCTGCAAGAAGGACATGGACATTTATCATTTAATGTCCTCTCGCTTTTGTGCTCTGGCTCTTCAGCTTTTCCCTCACACGCCATATCTGGGAAGTCTGCCGGCACTCACCAACAGCGCGTCGAGTCCCCGTTGACGTTAGGAGGTAGTATAAGCGCAGGCCCCGTACTTTTCGCGAACATCGTGCGCACGTGGATAGAGACTACCCTTCTGAAAGTGCTTTCGCACCGTTCGCGACAGCGACGTAAAAACATCACCTTCACTGTTGACGCCACTAGGGGAAGCGACAGTGCTACCGCGAACCTCGCGGTAGAGTGACCAAACACTCAATAAGTTACTTCATACATCCTGGGCCGACGCTGCTCGCGACTACTCTACATCGTCGCGTAAACGTCCTCTATTCAGGGGTGTACGCACATTCTGAGAATAAATCACAGCACTGTATGCCTTCCACCTCTCAGGACTCTAGCGTGCCTCCACTGCGGTCGCGTGAGAAGCTCTTCGTGTGCCACTAACTGGTGAGCTGCTCGTAATAACGCAACACAGTGTACAACGAGAGAGCATGACATGAGTGAATGGACAGCCGTAAATGTCCAGGCGCCCCATTCTTTGCTTCCTGGGTCGACGATGTGCAGTAAACAAACCAAGTTATCTTTTCACCTCCGTCAGAAGTGCGCGCGGAGAGGACTCGTCGCGTTATACTGCCGCTAATATCTATGCCGTGGCGCACTGCGAACTGCAGGGTACGCATTGGACTCTCGCGCTTTCGCGGCGCCGTCGCAACTCTTTCGGCACGGCTCGTTGGGCTCATTTGTTTATCTTGCGGTCACTCTGCCACCGCAAAGAGTAAAAAAAAAGAACAAAAGAAAGTGCGACGCGTTCTCATAGTTGAGAGAATAAACCTGCCAGGCGAACAGCCAGTACTCGTAACAATGCCCGAACTGAGGGTGTGTTGCTACTCTCTCCTGGCTCTTTCGCTCGGTGCTTTATTTCTAGCAACCCGCGCAGCCTCGCAGCTGAAATGTTTTGCTTCTCTTCTTGCTCCTCCTCGGCACCAGGTGCGTTCGAAGGTGAGCGGACGGGCGTTTATTGCCCCCCCCCCCCCCTCCCCCCACCGCGTTGTGCAGCGCTGCTGTGCAGGAAGTGCGACCAAGTTCGTTCTTCTGCTTTATTGGTGAGGTGGGGAAGTTGGGTTCCATGGTTGTTTTCACCAGCTTACGCACCCTGGAGCGAAAATGCCCCTCGTAATTCGCTGGCTTCTGTTCTTATCTGTCTTTTTCTGCTGCCGGCGACTCATTTCTATCGTTGTGTTTCATCGCGCCGGAAAGCCGGAAGGAAGCTGAGTTTGTTTCGCTTTCGCTCTTATCATGCTTTTGTTAGGATCTCTTTTGTCTTGCTTCTTTTTTTTTTGTACGCAGGCGTTTCTGAGTCGAGCAACACAGTCGTAAACACGTTCAAGCGGTCGTCTAAATGCGCCCGGAAGGTCCTAAAACGACGCGCTGACGCGTTTTGGACTATGCTACTAGTTCGCACAGTTCGTGTCTGTGAGTTGGTGCTTGCTTAAAGTTGTGCTGGGCTGTGGAGGAGGCGCTGCATTACGTGCATCTCAGCTTAGTAGTCGACACCAACTTTACGTCTTCCCCTGAAGTTACCGGCTCCCCACAGCTGTGTTACGTATAGTTTCATATGATACTAAGGCCCCAAAGACTGTTCGTGTATAAAGCGCATTTGGATGTAACGAGCAATTTATAATTTGTATAAGGAGATAAATGCAGCTTGATAGTCTCTGGCTAAATATAGCGATATAATTTGTTGTTGTCTACGTTGAGCTGATGAGTACTAAGAAAACCTAGACTATAAGGTGTACAGCAGGTGCACTACGCGTTATCTGTGGCCTCGTCGGTCAGCAATGTATGCAAAGCTTTTTTAAAAAGTACTGACTACTAGTGGCATGTTACCGTCCCCTTAATTTCTTCAAAAATAATCGCATTTTTTTCTCCTTCATTGACTCGATATTCTTAATTAGATTTTTTTGCCACTGCTGTTCGCGAAGCAAATCGTGCACGACCCCTGAGTGTACCAGCAACTTTCCGGACCTGTGTAGTTACTTTCCGAGCTTGGCGTGGGCTACTGAGGAGCACTGGTCACAAGATTTCAAGCTTTGTTTTAACTGTTTGAGAGTTTCGTATTTAATTTCACGCGCTGCCCCTGCATTTTAATAGGGTGGAATGCAAAAAAAAAAATCTCAGGATGGTTACCACTGTGTAACGTGAGATTTAGCGAGAGCTGATCATGGTGACCAATGTACTACCGTTTATTCGTTGTTAATTATTTTGCTTGGAGGAGCGCCCATGCCGTCTCTATGCTGTCAATCTTGACGTCACTGTGATAGGACCACTCAGCGTGCAGCGCTGCAGTGAAGTCATGTGAGACGCTGCGTGATAACTAATTAGCGTGGCGCGTTGCTGTGACGCCATGCTTGAGTCACTGCCCAATTAGGGGGCGTGGTGTTACGCTGACAACGCCAACGTCGACGCCGCAGAACCAGGAAATGTATTTTTAACAGCTACCGCTCTGAAAGGAGAATAAGACAGGTGAAGGAGAGTCGAAAAAAGGATTTGTAGCGAACTCTTCGAGAAGGCCAACGTGTGGAGGAAAAGCTGTGCGCTGAGTGTGCACTTCATTATTGATTGAAGTAATCTAGTTATGCTCAAGATGGCTTTCTTTTATTTTTGTAGAATATATGTCAGTCGGCGACAGCGGTTTATCCTCGTCGCATCTTTTAACTTCGCGCGGAATGTTAATCCACAACTTGCGCGAAAATCGTGCAAGTGAAGGACGACCTCTCCGGTGTGAAGTCGAACTGACACATTCTCAATGCGCCAAATTGTAGGCGGTGTTTTTTTTCTTAGGCATATGAAAGGAACGTCGCGAAAGTATCAATATCAAACACTTTCGTGATTCTGTTAAGTTTTTCATTTCCGCCAAACATCAGTCGCTGCCAGCATAGCGCTGCTGCGAAAGAGTTGGGGCGTCCTGAGCGCTGTCTTTTCAAGCTCACATACGTTAGTTTTTTGTCAGTGAGTGGCTGCTGGCATTAGGAACGCGCTGAATGCGTTGTTTTTTTCTTTTGTAGTAGAATCTACATAGCCTACTGTGAAGCCTATGATATATACTTAGATCGACCATACCCACGCACTGGGCGCGTCTTGCTCGCACCATTGGTCCCTCAGCGTTTTCACGTGAAACACTTTGCGACACGGAATTGTGCGCGTTCAAATCAGCATGCGATTAACATTTTTTTTTTCAAATGAACCGATGGTCCAGCGGGATTTGGTGACACATTCGATTAACCTCACTTTTCTTCGAGTGCAGGTAACTTTTGTGATGCGCAAATCGTAAGTGTGTTAAAAAGCTACACGGGTTTTCTTGATTATTAGCAGAAGAAAGGCGGACACGAACATAAAAATAAAAGAAAAGGCACGAAGAACAAAAGGCTTGCGGCTTGAGAGAAACAGAAACAAATGAAAACATCGCCTCTGCGAGACTGGCATTTTTCGTTATGCAGATTTCGTGCGCTGCCGTGGCGACGACGGTGACAGAGGGAGTCGTTATTAATACGTTCCCTGCGCTGTGCGGAATGGAGCGAAGCGTAGAAACAATACCAAAAGTGAAAGGTATAGGGCGAAAGGAAACAGGAGAGGGAGCCACGACGGCGAGCGTATTTCGAAACTCTACCGGAGACGCACTTCTATCTGTTTTCCTTTTGTTTCCTTTTTATAAAAACGACGTGGCTCCAGCTCTGGCCCTCTTTTAGCATTTTGTCCGTTACGATTCCTTTCCGTTTTGTTTCCAAAGTCGGTAGTTTTGAACGAAACGGAAACGACGTCGCATATTATGGCCGAAAAATCGCGGTGACGTATAATCATTTTACGTCATCTTTCCTCGTGGGCTGGCTGCGCGTGTTCTCTTTCTCGCGTGGTATATATGTGTGCGTAGCTTCTTGCTTCCGTGTGCTGTCGCGGGCTGATAGGTTGGTGAACGCGTTTTGCTCTTTGGTTCGTTCTTTCCTTCTTCGCCTTCCCGTATTCTCGCTGACGCAAGTCGTCGAGGCTCGCGTAACCGTCGCAGTGACGAACGATCGGCGGAGGAAGTGAGATCTACCAGGGAAGACGTAAACAGGAACTTTCGTGGCGCGTGAAAGCCGATTACGGCTTAAACCGGGCGCGACTCCAGCAACAAAGATGTCTTCGTGTGGGTGAAAGACGACCGACGTCTCTCCATTCTTCGTGTTTCTTTTATTTCGCGCTTGTCTCACTAGAACGTCTCTTGGTGTCTTAACATTTAACTTAAATACTCTTTAGTTGCTTTTGTTTTCCCTTCGCACGTTTTAAGCGTCTGTTTTTTGCTCAGAGTGCATGTTTTTTTTGAAAATCAGACGCTGGCAGCGTGTCAAACAAACAAACAAACAAACAAACAAACAAACAAACAAACAAACAAACAAACAAACGAACGAACGAACGAACGAACAAACGAACAAACAAACAGCCCTAAAAACGGCGATTTTTTCAGTTCACTGGCGCGCACGATATTGCGCGTTCATTCATTCAACCAACGGTTACTGTGTATGTAGTTAGATACAATGCGCTTGTACTAGTGTTGTCGTTGCTCACACTGTTTTTATCTCGTAGTCTCGCTCATCGCGTAAGTCGCTCCTTGAGACCATACTGCGCAGGTTGCGAAATTTTTTCGTCGGAATTGTAAAGTTCAGCCCAGCGTCGGTCACGCTCTGTGTGTCTGTCTCACGTGCTTAATAGCGATATATAAGTAAAAAATAGAGCAGAAATTACGAACAGCCAAGGCCGCTAATGACTAAACAAATAATTAGGAAAAAAGAAACGACACAGATGCCTCCTATTCGTTTGCATAAGCTCGTAGTGTTTATCTACCTGTTTATTATCTGGTATCGCAACTGCCACTGGGATTGCGTTACCACGGGGCGAAGCGATTTATGATTATACTACGATTTGCTTCTTTTGCACTTTTTGATACGCAACCAAGGCATCAGTGGCAAAAGCCATACATTTTCAGTAGTTGAGCGCTGGGACAAATTGAAGCGGGTGGTGGAAGGGGGGTTCGTACGTTTTGACGCTCGAGTATTTCGTCCCCTACCCCTTCTCTTGCTCCGTCTCTCCATCTGCAGCTGTGGAAGAAACTCTACACCGGGCACGCTTCATCTCTGCCACGCACACAGTCGAAAGGATTTCCCGTCCGAGTCCACTCTTGCCTCTGCGACGCGCGTCTTTCGGGATTCTCTTTGTGTGTGGGTGGTGCGGAATGCGAGGCAACTCAGTGTCGGCAGCGGCGGCTGCGATGGGCAGCTGCAAGCTTCTCGAGTTACCTGGTAAAATATTTGCCCTCGCAGTCCTTCGCTCCCGCCCAGCGCGCGTGCCCGGGGCGCGGGGAGAGCCTTTTAGCCGCTGTTTGGGAAGCGCCCAACTGCGCCGGCCCGCCTCACTGTCGGTCATAGGAGTTGTTCGTCATGGGCGCCAGCGCTCCGTCGCTTGCAAGCAGCAGCGGTGGACACCCGAGAGCTGGCGGGAAACCCCCTCGGTGGCCCCTCTCTCTCTCTATCTGGCAGGAATTGAACGGGTCTCCGTCATGGCGGCCGGCGCTGCGAAAGAGACGACCGGAGAGGGCCTGTCCTCGCGTGCCCCAAGGATTAGGCCTCGCGGCCGCGCTATGCCTGCAGGCGTTTGCGTTGCCCCCTAGCGGCAAATGAACGAGGTGAAAGGCGATTGGGCACCTTATCGAGGTGTCTGAGCGAGCGAGTGAGCTTGTCAGTAGGCGATTGAGAGTGTGAGTGAGTGAGGGAGTTATTGGGCGAGCAAATGAGTGAGTGAGCGAGTAAGTTAGTGAATGAATGAGTCAGTGAATGAATGAATGAATGAATGAATGAATGAATGAATGAATGAGTGATTGAGTGAGTGATTGAGTGAGTTAGTGAGTGAGTGAGTGAATGAATGAATGAATGGATTGATTGATTGATTGATTGATTGAATGAATGAATGAATGAATGAATGAATGAATGAATGAATGAATGATTGATTGATTGATTGAATGAATGAATGAATGAATGGGAGAGTAAGTGAGTGGACGAGTAAAGGGGTGAGCGCGTGAGTGGGCGAGTGAGTGAGTGAATGGGAGTGAAAAACAGTTATTGATACTTCCTAAAAACTGCAGCGCACATTGGAAACTGTCTAGAATGTGTGCAGTGCACGCTGTAGCTTTCCGAGAGAACGGCTACCAGGTCGACCCGTTATCCCCACTGTTTGACTTGTTGATAAAGAAAAGAAGAGTCTTATTCACTCACTCACTCACCTTGGAAATGAGCCCCAGCGTCCACAGGCCTGCGTTCGCGTTGTTCAAGTTCTGGAAGACAGGCCGGTGGCTGATAGAGTGCTTTTCTAATGTCTCGAGTTAATGCCAAAGTTCTACGCGCAGACTTGGGGTCAGTGAAGAGATGGTGTGGTGTGCATGGAGGACTCGTACCAGTGGGTCAGTGGCTACGGAATTCGATCGCTTATCCCGAGTTTGAGGGTGCAAACACGGCCACGACGACTGAATATTGGCGGAGACGAAATGCAGAGACGCCTGCGTACTTACATTTCGGCGGACTCTAAAATACCTCAGATCGTTGAAACCAATCTGGAGCATTCTTCTGAGGCGTGCGTCATATTGTTGGCGTGAAACGTTATAGCCTATATGCAATTTTCCGCAACCGTCATTCAAGGCGTAATCTGAGTTTGTTGATTGCAGGGGCAGGGCAATGAGTCAGGTGAGGCGTCATGACGACGACGCCCAGCTGCAAAACCGCGCCCTTGGCAAAACTTCTTTATTTTACTCCATGTCATTGCTGTGTCATTTACTCGGACTGCACTAACGTGATCGGCAGTGAGAATAAATTTGAACAAATGCAGGCAGAGACTAAATTTTTACATGCGTAGCCTAATGTACGCCAGTATTTTGCAATGACTTGACTGAGAACTAAAAAAAATAAATTAAAACGAAGCGCGCTCCGCTGTACAGGCGTAAAATGTGATGTTATCCACGCCATCTGCAAGGTCCGAATGAAGCGAAACGTCGCATTTGGAAAGCGCGGTCGCATGCTTCAGATTTAATGACCACTTGTTCGGACGAATTAGCATAGTGCGTTGCCATGACTCATTGCAGTGACGTCACCTGTGAAGTTACACTGCATGCGAGCCAATCAGGATAGTGTGTAGTGGTTAACGGTAACGTCACGCATGGTGTTACGGCAGGCTAACGATGCAGTGTATCCCGATTTGACGTTGACAGCGCCAAGTCGCAGAACTGGGTAAACGTGCTGTGAAGAGCTCTCGCTGTAAACTGCAATCGGCGGATCAGGTCGTGGTGCATATGAATGTCCTTTATCGGCTGTCCTTGTGACAGTACAGTAAAGTATGAGCGTGTTGAAGATAACCATCCAACTCATTTTTGTTTTAGTGACCGTTACAAAAGGCTGACCGTTGCAATGACTGATTCTGAAAGCTTGAGCTATGCACCCGAGCTTGCTGATCTTAGAGATAAAATAAACTTATCACCACATTTTTAATGTCAGAGCCGGAAATATATCGGGCCAACCCTCAAACACGAAAGCAGGAAAGCCAGCAGTGACAGTCGTTACACGAAAAATATTAATGTTTCTCAAAGGCAGCCTGGTCTCAGACGGTATAGCTCGTTATTTCACAGCTGTGAATGAGGAGGTGGCAGACACATACGGAGGCACGCACGCTATAACCAACGCGCGCACTTTCTGGCTGTTCGCTTTCCCCGTTTTTTTTATATTCTGGAACCCATTTTGTTCTGCGCTGTATTCCTTGTCCTTCCGGATCCTTCGAAATGAAAGCAAATGACCCTTTCATTGATGAAGTAAAACATGGTGTCATGTGCTGGGCATCGTTTGGTCATCTTTTAGACTAACTTGACGTCGATCGGACAGCGTGGGGAGCCGTAGTCTAGTTCAGTGGAAGGCCCGAACACTTTTTTTTTAAGGTCTGTCCATCTTAACGGATCAGTTAGGGCGTAATGTCTTCCTTCCCTCGCTCTTTCTTTCTCTCCCATACCCCGTTCATCATGAAACGAGGACAAGGGTTGGTAACGATAAGGAATGTCATCAAGCGTTTGGGGGAGCGTGGCAAAAGGCCCTGCGGGAACTCGGTCCAGTGTGAAACATTGTTGTCGTTGCAAAGTGCGTAGCTACTCCACTCGTGTTGCCCGGTCGTGCACTAGTGCAGGCAGGGGAATAGAAAACAAAGAAATGAGGGGAACGGGGAAATGAGGAAGTTTGAGGAAGGGAGGGGATGAGGCGAGCCGATTGATGATGCTATCGCTGCGGCTTGCTTCCGTGATTGGATCTGCTTGTTCCCCATTCGGGTCAGGGATGCCTGCGTGGCGGTGCACGCTCGATGCGCGCCCCAGCCATCCATCGATTCAGCGGAGCGGGCCCCTCTCCTCCGTCGGCATATAGCGCGCACTTTTTGCCCTTCGCTATCGCTCGCTCTCTCCGAGGTCGGTCGCCTCCGCTCGGCACAAATTAACTGGGCTACCGGTGCCCGCCGGCGGTCGATGTCGGTTTTGAAATGTCCGTCCGGATTAAACGAGAAATGTTTTCTGTTTGTGTCCAGCGATGGATTCGATGGGGAGGTCACTGGAGATAGCGGGCGCGCGCCTGCTGTTCTTCGAAATATCGCCCAGCGTTATTCGCCGCTCCGCCACCAGCCTCGATCAGAATCTTTAATGAGGATTTTTTTTAATATTTATTCCTCTTTTTCCCATTTTCGATTTTGTCCGGTGTTCCTCCGTAATGAACTCGGTCCTTGGTGCCTGCTCATTAGTCGCACGACTATGCGGACGCTGTCGCGGGGACGCCCATTTAGCCCGTGTTCTCATAGCGCGTATGGAGAACAGCGTCATTTGCTGCTGGCCACAGCACGCTGTTTAATCATGCTTATCTGATGCCAACGATTCTCCTATTGTTTCGCGAAAATATTTCATTTCGTCCAATAATTCCCCTTTCTCAGGCGTTTCATCCCTGAAAGCCGCAATGAACTTTCGTCATTTCTCAGCGCATTGCAAGTATTCGCGGCTATCACTACGTTGTGCAGTTCATTATCTAGATGACCCGATAAGGACGGGCTGCTTTACTGTCTTACTCACATGTCATCTTGCACTGATCGTCAGCAGCTCGAACGCTGTGTGCCATAGTGTCCCATTATGACGTTTTGAGTTTTCCTTCTTCCGATGACTGGCAGCGAATTAAACCACGTACCCACCTGTGCTTCGCCGCTTTAACTACCACCAGAACTCATAACAGCTGCACTACAGCTACCGTTGCAGCTTACAGGTCTGATGTTCAGCACTTCAGCTTATCATTGATTAGCTTTATAAGATTCTGCTGAGTTTAGTATCCGCAACTATTTCTCACATCTTCGTTTAGCTATGTGCGCTTTTGGAACAAAAAAAATTATATCTTCTGTAATGTGTCTTGGACATTGTTTGCACTGAAATAAATAAATGTAATAAGTTACAAGCTCTTTGAACTCTAATCTCGGCAAGATAGTTTGATGTACACTGAACATCGATTTTAATGCATGTCGAACTATAAAACATGCATTAGATATATATATATATATATATATATATATATATATATATATATATATATATATATATATATATATATATATATATATATATATATATATATATATATATATATATATATATATATATATATACTCTCAAATTGGCATAAGATGCACACGTAAGGAATTTTCATGGTTCATTAGACTGCGCTTTACGCCAGTCATATTGCCATGAGGATTCTTTTTTATCCGTCGTTAACTGCACACCTATGGAAATAAAGGCAGCTCTACTTAGGATGTAAGCTAATGTTTGATGAAGTCTCGTCTGGTCGGATAGTAAATTCATGTCAACGCAGTAAGAGGAATGGCGACCAAAAGTTGAGTAAAGAAATATTACACGTTACGGCTTCGGTACAGCAGCCTTGTTAAAGGTCTGGCGTTTATTTTAAGGCCAAAGTCTTATACGGCTCATTAGCAACGAAACCCGCCATAGTTGTAGTCGTCCAGAAAAAGTGGCGCTTTTCACGTCATCAGCAAAGGAAAAAAGTTTCTTCCGAAGGTGCGGGGAATTGAACCAAGGACCTTCAGGTTGAGAAGAGAGCACGCAACCTATAGGCTAAAAAGTCGCTGTTTTTTAACATGCTATTTATTACACTGAAATAATGTTCTTTTACATGAACTAATTACAAAGCTTTTAAGGAACGGCACGAAAGACGTCCAAAGAAAGGCAGAGCAACAGAACACTAGACATGAAGTAAGGCAGAACACGCCACCAACAGGGAGTGTCACTCCAGTGTGAACTCTGTTAATACACTTCCCTCAGATGAACCATCATTTGGCAGAAATGTGATTTCGTCGAAACAACTGGTTCACACTATTTGTCCATCATTTTCTTGTTTTCCATACGCTGTGTAGTCCAGTCAGGAAAAACATATCAAGAGGTTCATCAGCATATTTCATTGCGGCAAGGTATTGTATCACATGAGAAGTCAAATAAATTTCCTTCTTCAAGGCCCGTTGCAAGACATCCCAGACCAGAATTGCATCTTTAGAACTGATGATTTAGAATGTTCAGTTGTTTCAGGAACATCTTAGAGGCAGTAGTTCAGAGGCGACGCAAATATGCCGTTTGTGAAGCCATATCTTCACGGGCATAGTTTTCGTATGTATAGCTTGTAGAAGAAGGTATTAGTGCACGGTGAAAGTAGCATTTTTGCACTCGCGTAAGTACGCGTTTATTTTTGACTATCGAAGCTGAACATATATCGTGTATTCGTTGCCTTGCGACTGTAAGCTAATGAGCAGCTTTGTCAATAGAAAGGAAAGAAAATATACAAATTAAAAAATTTAACGTTCGCCTTCAAAGCACGTAAGTAGTCTCAAGTGCCCTCCGTAATCTTTCTGTTCTGAAATAAATTTAATTAAATTCGATTGAACTTCTGGGTGAGTCGCCTACATCGCCAGCGTTTGGTGCTTGGCTTGGATGTATGGCTACCAATGTTGCCGCGTGGTGTTGTAGGTGGCAGCACTTGCGTCAGCTGCGGTGGTGACCGCAAGGGTACACCTCGCGCCGCACAGAGCGGCGAAGACCAGCGGTGTCTAGCGCGGTCGCGCTTAATCTTAATCGCCCTCGCGGCGCGTGCGCTGACGCCGTTACCGGCGCTTCTCTTCGAGGGTCCGCTGTTACCGCTGTTTCCCCGGCGTCCTCGGGGGGATCCGCGTGCCGGCGCGTCTTCTAATTGATTGGCATGCAGCCAGCGGACACCCTCCCTCGAGGCTATTGGCGCTCGCCTTCCCCCTCCTCTCCATTTGCTTTTCGATGGTTTGCCTCACGATGTAGCGCGCCTCTCCGACGCCACCCTTCCTTCAGGCCTGCGTCTGCTGTCCTTATTCTCTTTCGCGTAGTTTTTGTCCCCCCCCCCCCACCTTTTTTTTTCTTTTTTTATCTGTTGTTCAGTACGCCCCGGGCGCCTGCGCGGTGTGGAGCCCGCTGTTTTGCATGGCACTGGATCGCTCTTTCCTTCCTGGCGCTCTCCTTCAACCATTGCCGGGGGCCCTCTCTACTCCCATCTTCTCTGCTGTTTTTTTTTTTCTCTGGCTAGAGTGGGCTCGAAGCCGTGCCCTTCTGGCTTATTGCCGCGTAGAATGAGATTGGAAAATGCGATTTGTTGCTTCTAAAAGGAATCCTCGCGTCAAGCGCAACCTCGTTTGTTGTTGTTTACCTGAAAACTTGCTTCTGTTTGCGTGACGCGCATCCGTTGTAAAGAAAACAAGTGGACATATTGGTTGGGAGTGGAGAAACGGCGAACACCGCCTGCTCCGTGCATGGAGGCTGAGGACGACTCCGCTCATATTCTTGATCCTTGTAAACATCAATTATATGGCTCTTCTTCGCTATGTTGATGTTAGTCCGGGCGCAAAAAACATATTTAGTGCTGAAAACATTGAGTTAGAATTCTTCCTTGCCCCTCGATTAAAACCGTTCATGTGGACTCTGTGATCACTGTTTCTTAGTGAATTGACTAGTAGCCTAGCCTCTGGGATTCGCGGTTCAAAAACGACGTGGACGCATCGCAGTTAGCAGGAGTATTAATTGGTTTGTTAGAATAATAATAAAAAGAAAGGAAAAGATTTTTGCTAGCCTCGGCACCCGCAATTGATACTGAAGCACCTGAGCTGGGGCAGCGGAAATAAAGGATAACAGTCAGAATGGAGAAGTCAAATGAAAGACATGAGGGGACAGGAAGAAAGGATGGGGGAGCGGTAATGTACACAAAAACTATTTACACAATAAGAAATATGTACAGGTGGCAGTTAATTGCGAAATAGAAGTTTGTGCCGACACCTGTATTTCTTTTTTCAAAGTAAAACGCTTAGTCGCTAGAATGCCGTAATCTGTCGATACAAAACAACAAAACAACTTAAGTTTGTTTACAATGTCCCTTCTAAGACTCTTTTTAGAACGCTTTTTCGGCTGCTTCGGCACTTCTTGACAGTCCTCCTGGATCGTACTCGGCATTGTCTGCCCTCAGCCCCATACACTAATTGGCCTAAGCGCACGACAACTGTTCGCGTCGCTTAGGCACGGGCCCCGCTTATTGGCGGACACCGTACGTATGTCGTGACGAGTCCTTCATTTCCGTGCGCTTACATGCGCAAGGTGATGATAGCGGTGTAATTGTCGACAGGGGGACACCGGAGAGGGAAACACGAGAACGAGCGAAAGGGCGTTGAGAGTGGATAAACATGTCGGCAAAAGTGCGGAATTTAGCGAGTTCTTGTTAATCCGTTCCGAAGGAGCAAAACAGACAAACTCCCTGCGTGTCCGTCATCGAAGAGAAATATTGAGTAACGAATGCGGCGATGCAAATGGTAAATGTACATGCAGTGGCGGGAAACTATTCTGGTTCAGCAGGTTTGTGGCGGCCGATAACTGTAGAGCGCGCTGTGGGAATTCAGGCGACAGTCTGGCAAGGGTTGTTCTGTAACTCAACTGAAGAGGAAACGAAATTCTACGTTTTCCTTTCCTTTTCCCTATCTGGCTGAAATAAAAACCGATACTAGTCACAAGGAGTGGGACGGCCATCCTTGTAGATTCCGCGAAACCGAAACGAAATAAACTGGATAGAAAGGAGCCGATCTTTTTTTTCTTGTTTTTTATACCTATGTAGGTTCCGCAAAACCCGGGAAAGAAACCTAGTTTAGGTGTGTTGTGGATACACAAATCAATAGCGGCCCCGCGCTCAGAAGCGCACCGGGAAATAGCAGCGAGCTGCGGGGCGAACGCGGCTTCCGACTCGGCTTCTTCGCTGCCGACACCCACCACCATTCTCTTATCCCGGCGCCACTCCATCGCAACTTTTTATCCCCGCACGTAACGCCTTTTCGGCGTGGACCGCACTCTCCCCGTATACAGCAACTCTGGCGCGTCGACAAAATGAAGCCGCCGCGGAGTGAGCTTCTTCCGTATTTTCTTTGTAGTCTTTATTATCCAACTGGAGTTTCGCCAGTGTGAATTCTGCTTTAGATGAAGCACTTCCCTTTTTTAGTGTTGCTTCTATGGCGTTTTCTTTCTTTGCTTTCTCTTTCTCTCTCTCTCTCTGTCTCTTTCAGGCTATCTGTACACGTCTTTTTCCTTGTTATGAACGAGCTCGGCGGAACTCGATGGCTCCATTGTTGATGGAATTTTCGCCGGTGCTGTAACTGCAGTCTTCTTGGCTTCTAGAGTTCTTCCGCCTTCTCGTTTCTTCTTTTTTACTTATGTTTCTGCGCTCTAAACACGCACTTGACGTCCTTCCTGCTTCTGCCGCCCACCACCTTGCAGTTTTTTGCCGCGTGCTTTTTCTCTCTTTTTTTTTTGTCGGAAGCGTGTTTAGCGCGTTGAGTGACTCTGCTGGCAACAAAAAGTAGAGAGGCAGTAATTTTTGCTTTGTTGCCTTGCTTGGTTGTGTGTCAGAGATGAAGAGATGACGGAGCGTAGTAGACAGCGGGCAACGATTATTTGTCCAAATCTGCGCGTCATTTATTCTGGTCTGTACGAAAGAGGAATATCACTGAAAGATTTGGCCGAACAGTCTGTAACGCGGCATTTTTTTGTGCACTTCTACCTATGTGCATCTGGCCTAATTCAGCTGGGGCGCGCATTTTCAAGACAGCTATGGTGTATTTAACTGGCGCGAGTTTTCATTTTGAATGCGCTTGGTTGAGCGTTTATAACGTAGTTGATTCAAAGCTTGAATAACAACTTGCTGCCCGAGCCACGCGTCCTCATTTGAAAACAAAAAAAGGGTGATTTTATTATATGTCCTATTTAGAAGACTCGTTTCAGTTGCCGTGAAATACCAGTTGTTAAGTAGCTGGCATAAGGTAAAATGGCGAACGTATGTTCGTGGTCTTGTATAACAATCTGTTAAACACCCATCCTCATTCTTGCACGTGGTGCACTTTACAAGCATATTAGGTGACCTTCGCATGAGAAATCCTTTCTCTATTGTTTGATACCTTGAGGTCTTTCTTGCACCTTAAATAGCTTTTATTCTATTGTCACCGAAACTGTCCCCCATGTTCTGTTCTCGTGTAGCTGACATTCGGTAAGAACGCGTCCCGCAATTCGCCCTTCGGGAAGCCCGTACTTGTGTGTCGTCGGAAGTGCGCATCTAGAGGGCACCGAATGACAGATGTCTCGTTTTCTTTTAATCACTTCATTAACGCCTCGGAACTACCGCCAGTGAAGACCCGCGTTTTCGTGGCGAGCGCAGCATATATATTACTTTGTCTGTTGTCAGTGCGTTCTTTGTGACGACGCTCATTCTTTGCGCTTAGCGTGGTTTCGAGAACGTCACAGAAACGCGCGCGCTGTCGCCTCGCTGTCGTCCACACGCCGTGCCAGGTTTTGACATCCCCATAGCATAACATCGTCATCCATGCCACTCGCCTGCAGGAAATATGGTTCCTCCCCGCCTCAGTTGGCGCTCTGCACAAGGGGAAGCATCCTTGCTCAAGTTTCTTTTTAGCGCCTCGTTGCCGATGTCTCTGCGGCTACTTCGGTTTGAGTTGTGCATAGTTGTCCAAACCCCCTCCGCCTCCAGAACACCCTGTTTGCTGCGTTCTTCCCAATTTTCTCTTTGTTCTTTCTCTCCAACTTGCCGGCTGGTTTGGCTCCAGTTCGGGCATGGCAAAGATGGATGGCCGCTTCTCACTTGCGACGCCAGGGGGCGAGCGCCGCCCCGGATCGCTCTTCCGGGTCCTGAGCCAGGAAGCGAGCTCCTCCCAAAGCGGGGATAAATAAACAGCGCACAAGGGTGCGCTCCTCCTGCCGCCTCGAGAGCCGAAGAAGAGAGAATAAAGTAACTGCGCGCGCCGAAACACAGGCTAAGTGATCGAGCCGAGCCGAAGGCGGCGCGGACGTTTAAGCGAGTGAATTTGTATGCCGAAATTGAACGGTTTCGCGCTGCCGGGCGCGCGCTCGCGCGCCGAGGGGGCGCACGTAAAAGAGTAAGTTTTTTTCTTTTTTTTTCGGAGGAGCGGATACCTGGAGGCAATTTGTATTCAGTGGCTTCTAGCGCGTGAGGCGCTTTGTGCCGGGATTTGCAGGGCCGAGGGGCTCGGTTCCCTTTCTCCTCCCGGGGTGGCGCTGGAGGCGACGGGCTTTGGCGCGTGCTGAGGCATCGTTTCTCGAAAGAGGTGCGCGGCACGTTCGTCTCTTGCGCCGCCACCGACGAGGAAAAATGCAACTTCAGCTCCCTTCTAAGCGGGGGAGATTATATCCTGAGCCGGACGTTGACAGAATACGCCGCACTTTCTCCTCCCGTCGTGGAAGCGGCGTCTCTTTGGTTACCTTCCGTGCGTGTGCGTTGGGAGAGGGCGCAGTCGGTGCTGCGTCTGGTTAATTTACGCTGAATTCGGTCGCATATACTCCGGCAGCTCTTGACGACAGTGATGGGGATGCGGAGGAGCAACATCTTTATTGCAGATAAAGATGCAGTTCCGGGGTGTGCTTGATCAGGAAAAAGTGGTAAAGTGAAGAATTACACTGCGACGCGAACGCGTTTGCTCTTTCAGCGCTTGTAACACTTTCCCTGAATTTCTAGTTATGTAAGTATAGTGACCATAAATTCGTGCAAAAACAAGAAATACGGAGTTCAGTCATTGTTTTGCTCTTCTTCTGAGACTCACGGCAACCATATTGCAGCCATTATGTCTTTACATTCTTTTAGTTGGCATATTTTATATGACACTTGAGTGCATCCGATAAAGTTTTTACCAATACTGTGTGCACTTTCGCATTTACGTAAAGCATCCAGGTGTTCAGCCTCTAATCCGTGCGTTTGTATATTGCTGAGCTATCTTTTCTTAGTTGCTGTCTTTGATTACGATGGGCCACAGCTCGACGGTCAAAGACTTCACTTTAGGACGGGTGGCAAAAGGGGTTTTGATAAGAGCTACCTGCAGAAAAATAGCGTCCAGAATCCCAACGCGAGAGCACGGGCGCTGCACTGCCAGCGGGTGTTCTTCATCTTCACTCGTGTGGCAATGGAGATGACATCGAATATGTTAACCTCCTTGAGAACTGCATATTCAGTGTGCATATGGAGTGAGTAAACGCATGTACTGGGAGCTTGGCCCAGCCAAGCTCGGCAGTTTACATGTGTAGATTCTTTCATCCGTCGGGGAGGGGGGGGGGGGGGTGGATATCGTCCTTCATGTCAGCAGTCAACCACTTTCGAAGTAAAATAATACATTGGTGGCTGGTAGTGGCTCTAATTGCCTGCTTATTCCAGGAACTAGCGTACACACATAATCATATTTTCCTCTAAAGCCTAATGCGCAAAAATTCGCGAAATATTTGAGTTATTAGCCTTGCGATCATTCTATTCTGTTCAATTCATCTTGCATTCCAGAGAGCTTCTCAGTCAGCGAATGAATTAATTGAATTTGCAGAAATACTAGATGGTAGGTGGATGACTGCTCCTTCCTGGCAGTAGGGAAAGGTTTGGCGAGCGAACAGAGGGTAGCCTAGCATGGTTAGACCACGTGATAGACGGCGAGATCACGCGCAGGACGGTCACCTCAGGGCGGGCGGTAGGGCACTAGATGGCAGGAGTAAACAAGAGGAGTGCAGAAGCGAAGTGCTGGACAAAATGAGATATTTATTTGTTTTTTTAGAAGAATATGCCGCCATATCTCCGGCATTTTCGCTAAAACGACGGAGTCAGTCAGAACCAGGGTCATCGGTAGCTTGTGAAGGCTGTGTGTGCTTCTCGAAATTCTGCAGTGAGCGGAGCAGCAAGGAGTTCAAAGTACATGTGAACGGCACTAACGAGGAGGCGCTTGAAAAAAGCCTCGCTGTCTACGCCGACGTGGTGCTCCTTCTTGCCGCTAGGCGGCTCTCCTCCAAGGCCTGCGCCGTGCGCGGAGGCTTCTTCCGTGAACCTCGACTTCTGCGGCAGCAGCGGCTTCACCTCCGCTTTGTGCTTTACTTGGCCCCCTATTGCTCGGGCGAAGGAGACCCTCGTGTCCACTCTGTTTGCGCAGTTTGGAGCCGCACGCTCCTTTCCTCTTGAAATGCGACCAGCGGCGCGCGGTCTAATGAGCCCTTTGTTTGCGGAGGAACCCGCGGTGCCGCAGCAGCGCGCGCCCCCATACGTCAGGACCCGGTGTCCTGACCGCAGCGCGGCCCTTTTGTCTCCCGCGACTTTGTCTCCCCTTCCGGCCGTTCCTCTTTTGTCTCTTGGCTTCCTCGCCCTCTTCCTGCCACTGCAGTATAGCGCGACGCTCCTTCGGTCCTCGCGCCGTGAATCTTCCTCTGGGGAGCCTTTTTCCTTTTGGCACTGCTCGCAAACTTGGGGACCGACACTGGAGCACGGGAGGCGGGGACGGCGCCCCGTAACGCACGATCGGCGTTTACGTGGCTAGAAGTAAACCCGCCGCCGTCGAAGACAGGGGACAGCCGCCGCCGACGGCGGAATGCTGAGAGGGTGGGGAAAGCTGTGGAAACGATAAAGGAATGGTGGACGTCCCTCCACTGGCGAATGGCGGCCGGCGCACAGACGGGTTGGGGGAAGGCGCGGCTGCTCCCTGAGCAGTTCTCGTCCGGATGGATGCGCGTCTTTGCTGCTCTGATTCCAACGATAAATAACGAGCGAAGGAAAGAAGAAAAGGGGAGGGACAGGGATTCTTCGCTGCGGCATTCTTGTGTATTGCGGCCAGCTCGGGAGGAGTGCGTGATACAAAGGGAAATGTTTTCCTATTTTCGCGCGGCGCAGTCGTTCTGGAGGGGGCAACTAATGTCGTCGATAATGCGTTCGGCAACCGTACACCAATAGCGTACAAGGAAAGGGGCTCGTCCCGCGCAATGCCGATGTGTAGCGGAACGATAGCGAAAGAGAAAGCTGTTTTTCTGCCGCCTCTCGCTCCCTCCGCTTGAGGAGAGACGCAAAGAAAAAAAGAATAGAAAACACCCAGAGGTGCAGAGCGGAGTGTGCGGAAGACAAGGGGGGGGGGGGGGGGGGGGTTCCAGTATACGCGACAGAGATAGAGACCCCCCCCCCCCCTTCCCAATTCGCCAGAAACATCCGGAAACCTACGCAGCAGGACCATCGTCGTCGTCGACCGGCCGCTTGAACGATTAGCGAGCGCTTCGATATTTCACGCAGGATCGATGCGGCCAAAACTGCGGACATAAATTCTCATAACTGTCGCCAGAGGGTCGTGTTTTCCCTTGGCGGCAGCGGCGGTGGCGCGTTGCAAACCAGGCAGCCGCCCTCTCCGCCTTCGAGAGGGGCCATCATCCCGGAAAAAAATTAGGGAAAAGGGGAGAAAGTAGGGAAGAAAAGACACCCGGCCAGCGAAGGACATAAATCGGCGAGACGACTGCGGATTGTCTCGATTTCTCACCGTGTTCACCCCCGTGTCCTCGGCGCTTCCTTGCCGATCGCCTCTTGCGCTCCCCGGTGCTTCTTTTGCGTACATCTTTGGCCTAGTTTGAGCAGCTCACCAGTGGATACGTGAGCGGACCAAGCGACTTCTGATTGGTCTCCCGAGCGGAACAACGGGACCCTGTGCGTATGGCTGCCGGCGGCGCCATGAAGCTTGGTCCTCAGCAAGTGCTTCGTCCTTCACCGGCACGTCAGGGAAGAAATAGTAGAAGAAAAAAAAAGCGAGCGTCTGTCCTCTGCGGTGACGTATCGCACTCGTTGCGTCAGTATCGCCTCTTTCCGGAACCACGCAATATTGTATTGATGCGGACATAGCAGGGGTGCACCAGATTTCGTCATTTGCGCGGGATTTTTCACCCTGCGGCTGGCTTTTATTTATGGGCCGAGCGCGTCTGCCTTCTTCGTATCTGGGAACCTTTTGGGCTTGTGCCAAAATACTCTGCGAGCGAAGGAGAGAGAGCGCTTCATGAATGTTTTCGCATTTCGCGTTGTCTGTCGACTGTACGTAGAGCTGCTCCAACGCAGATGGCTGCGAGATGCATCGAAGCGATGGAAGGGATTTGAATACTCCATCTCGAAGGGTTGGGGCTGTGCTGTTTAGATTTTGTGGAAAATTTACAGCGCTCAGCACAAGCTGTCACGTTTCTTGGACGCAGTTCTCATCAGAATTAGCGCTCGAGACGTCTCCAGCAGCGTATGCATGCCTAATGTTCAGCAATTCCCCCAGAAGCTCGTTGACATTCGCTCGTAGTTACGCTGTATAGTAGTGGCAAGTCGCTTACGTGAATGCCTTAGTGTCCCGTGACTGATTCAATGAGGTGTTCGGCATTAGCCTTATTTAGGCATAAGAAACAAAGAACTAGAGTCGAACATCGTTATAAAGAAATCATTTATAACGAAACAATGGATATAGCGAAGGAATGACGATTTCCCTTCGAAGATAGGTCAATACGGGCTATAACGAAAGTACGGCTATAACGTAGTAATCTCCGGGCCCCTTAAACTTCGTAATAACGAGGTTTAACTGTATATGGGGAAGCCACATCTGTACGAAAATAAGGCAGGGTTTATTTTCATTCGGGCCAGATCAAACAATATTTTTTTCCTCGGCTAGTTACACGATGACAGTAATTGGAGGAAGAAAGACAGTCACGGACAGCGAGGATAAATAAAGGTTGCCTTCTGTAGATCTAGTATAGCCCGCTTTAATCACAAAGAGGCCACCTTCACCTAAAATGGAGCTTTTAAGCTAGAGAAGACCAAAACAAAAGGAAATGTCGCCTTCACTGGCCGATTTTGCAAGTAAAATACCTGCGTCGATACCGATTGGAATCGCGGATCTCAGGGGCTACGCTGTACTGTCATTCTTTTCAAAACCTTGGCAGCCCGTCCTCTTCGGTAAGGACGTCGCGCGTTTGAATGGACAGGCGGGAACGATATCATCTTGCTCGCTGATAAGTGTGACTTTTGCCTCTGGACAAATGTCAACATAAGCCAGAAAAAGTAACAGAATCAATTATTACTCAGAATAATTATTGGATGGACTTGTCCTAAATGTCTTTTTAAGTAAGCGATGTATTCCGCTGGCTACGTTCTGTGTGGGAAAAGGAAAGAGCGGATATTAAGGGTAGGTAAGAATTACATTCGGGTAAAAATTAGAGATGTCAAGTAAGGACGTGTGTACACTGCGCAATTCTGTAACAGAATCACGCGGCCATGGAACAAACGGCTGCACATTGCGTATGACGGAGTCAGGCTGCGAATCTGGCGGCAAAAGCGCATGCGCATGAAATGCTCGCCGCTTGCAGCCGATTTGATACCTCGCTTTGTCACCGAACGCCGTACGTGCGTTTGTTCAACAGCCACGTGATACTGTTAAGCAATAGTCGGGGTTCACGTTTCTTCAGTATCAGCGCCTTTAAGTTTGTGTCGGCGAAGGAGAAAACGCTGCTTTAGTCTGCGAATAAATTAGCGGAAAATTATCGTCCAACTGGCGGAGATTTTCCGCGAGAACTGTCGAGCGCTCTTCGTTTATCTTCGCAGAAATGTTTACTCTGTCTCGTCCGCTCTTTATCGAAAAGGATTCTTGCGAGCGTCCCGTCGAGAGATAACAGCTCGCAACATGCGCGCACGAAAGGCACTAAACGGGGCGGACATGCATTGCCTCGCCGGAGCGGGG